>NC_051068.1:15774122-15805122 GCF_004664715.2 Peromyscus leucopus | reverse complement strand
ACTCCCTTTTACTTATGTAAACATTGCCGGGTTTGGGCATCATTTCAGAAGCCGTAGAGCCGAGCGTGTAGGAGCCTATAGAAGTACGACAGACTCTTGGTGGGAGGTTTGGGTGGGGTGCTAGTGCCAAGCCAGACTCTAATGCCCAGACAAAGGAAGAAAGGAGATGCAGTTTATAGCTTACAGATTTCTGTCTTTCTTTCTTTCTTTTTTTTTTTTCTTAAGGCAGCAGACCAACCAAATAACTCAATCAACAACAACAAAACTGAGATGTGCCACACAGTGGAAAATGTTATAACAACTTGAATAACGAGGAGGCCCCCGAAGGAGTGGGAATACAGGCAAAGGGAAGAGCCCCATGTTATGGAATATTTAAACACTGTAATTCAATGCACATTTATTAATTGGCTACTTTTTAAGAGACTCTTATTTATGACAGGTCTAGGAACAATATAGCATGTACAGAGCTCTCATGGCCTGTTTTGCTTTCCATATGTTCAGATGAAATGAACGTCACATCTAATAACAGCCCTCCCTGCTCTTGAAGTGTCTGCCAGCACCACATCCCTTGGGAGTTGTTACCACCAAATTAATATCCCGTGGGTCACTTAATTAAAAAAACCACATTACAGAAGCATTATGTGATTAGATGTACTGCTTTTATAAGGCGGTTGGGTGTGTACTTTGCCTCTGTTCCAGAAAAGATGGGTGGAGCTCATGTATATAGACCTCCAACCCAGAGTCTCTAAGAGGCCAATGACAGCACAGAGACATGTCCCAAACTGTGACCTCCATCCACCACCTGAAACTGCCCTTACAGGATCGACCAGGGCAACCTGCTGAGTAAGAAATAGGCCTGAATATCTGGTGGGATTAGCTGCTCTGAAGGGAGGTGTTCTTCTATCCCTATCAGGCCAGTTTGTCACCAGATGCTCATAGCAAATATAGGGCCATCAAATGTTCCACTGCTTCCATAGGTCAGTGTGGGGTGCTTACACAGAACCATGCTATGTCAATGGTGCACTATCAAAACTTAGTTCTATCAGTCAGAGAAGACTGGGGTTGTGAATTTTGAAACAAATTCTTTAGTCTTTACCTAAACAGCAGGAAGTATGTTTTGTTGTTGATTGTGGGGGAACAAGAAGACTTGTCTGGCGTTCTGAAGGCGTTTGGAGCAGAACACCCAGCATGTCTTGTAGGCAATTCAGATGGTGTCAAATGCAATGACTGCAGGCAGCAGAGAGGCGCCGATGCTCTACTATTGAATGATTATGGAAGAGAATGCTTAAAGACACTTGGGTGTCTTTCAGGGGACATCCAAAGAGGCTGAAGGCTGCCTTCAAGATCAGAAGCAAGCATCAAAAGCACCCAGGAGGGGCACCATTTTTGAAGAGGATTATGGGTATCTTTGGTTACATTTCCAATCAAGTAAAACTGATGTTTCCCTTTATTAGGAAAAACCTGCAATTGTTACTTTTGTTTTTTACTGTTTTAGCCTGTTGTTGTGGAATATTATTTTAAGACATGTTATATTTGTTTATGCTGTAGAATATTTGTTTGATGTTGCAAATATGTGTTGCATTGTTTTATGCTGAATTTGTTTAACTCTGTGAACCTATGTTACTTTGCCTGTCTAAAACACCTGATTGGTCTAATAAAGAACTGAATGGCCAATAGCTAGGCAGGAGAAAGAATAGGCAGGGCTGGAAGGCAGAGAGAATAAATGGGAGGAGAAATCTGGAAGAAAGATTGAGGAGTGAGAAAAGGAGGAGAGGAGGATATCAGGGCCAGTCACCCAGCTACACAGAAAGCCATGGAGTAAGAGTAAGATCTACAGAAGTAAGAGGAAGGGAAAAGCCCAGAGGCAAAAGGTAGATGGATAATTTAAGTTAAGAAAAGTTGTCTAGAAACAAGCCAAGCTAAGGCCAGGCATTCATAAGTAAGAATAAGACTGTGTGTGATTATTCCAGAGCTGGGTAGTAGACCCCCCCCCCCAAATGAGTAAAGAGTAAAAAAAAAAAAAAAACCTCCTCACACACAACAACTACAGCTTATAAGTATTGCAACTTGATGAGCTTGCTTAAGAGAAAGCCATTTTTGTCCAGCCAGTCTGATTGCCAGTGGCTATAATCTTAGAACAGTTCTTACCATCACTACAAAGTGCACTGATCAGTTGTGAGCTACATTCTACACATGGAAGCAAAAGAGTTTTAGGAGTTGAGATGGGCAATGAACTGGGAACAGAATTGCTGTACCATTCTAGACCATTCTTTGGGGTCATCAAAGTATTAAATTCTTGAGAACCTCTTTAAAATGCCATCAAATGTTTATTCTCTGGAGGAAGTAGGGTTTTATAGAGGTGGTCTTATAGAGGTACCCTGAGGAGCTGTTTTCAAAGCCCTCCTTATAAGGTTGAGCAATCAGGGTCACCAGGCTGTCTGTCCATCCAGGGTTGCTCATTACTTTATTTTGCAGCCTAATACCACAGGGAAAGCATGTAAAAAAAAGAATGACAGGGTGGATTGTGGTCTTCATATCCCATTTTGCCAGTTGCCATATTTCCAAAGTGCCACGATTTCTAGTATCAGGGTGTGTGTGAATAATGTTTAATGGGATTCTAATATTTCCCAAAAGCTTAATAATTAACGAAACAGATTCCAATTTCTTGCATTTGTATCTTGAAACTGGTAACAAGTGGAGACAACTTCTGACTAAGACAGACTAGACACCAGGATGCCCCTGAACAGCTGCTCACTTCTCCAGTCTCCCTGTCTGCAAGATCGTGATGCAATCTCAGCCATGAGATCCACAATGCTGATGAGAAGAACTGCATTTAGGAATCTGAAAATGGGAAGCATGTGACTAACAGAGGAGGTGCAGGTGATTGTGGAGATGATGACAGCAATGATAGAGAACAGAGGTGAAAATTCCACGTGTTATGAAATTCTGGTCTATGATTTGTTACTTGAGAATTCTGGTGTTTCTCACATGCAGAACTGTGGTGATGGTGAAAGTTCATGACTGTGAAGCTGACCCTAAAATTAAGCCATTTTGAGCATATAATGTATGGTTTTTCAAAACACTTCTTGATGCGCATATTCCTATATTTACTGACCCTCCTGAAAGGTAGTAGAGCACTGACGGCCACCATGTGCACTTGGGTGTTACCGTCACATTTTCTAAGGTGAATTATATTCCCCAGTTGACACTTCAAGGTCTCATCACCAACACATGCAGCCTTCAGTCTGCCGGAGACATTGTCCTGTCCTATCCTGTCCTATCCTGTCCAAGCATGTAGTTACTTCCAAAGGGTGAAACAAACATTTTCTTCAATCAGTGCTCATGACATTTTATTTTTGATTCTCTCAGTTGACCTTAAGTGGTTACTAAGAGATAGAAGAATAGACAAGGGGGAAAAAAGGTGTGAATAAGCCTACAGTGCACACTAAAACTAGGCAGTCAACAAGATTGTACTTTACCAAGGATGAAGGCAGAGTATTGCAACATCAGTAGCCGCTCTATGGTGCAGCAATTGCTCTACCTCCATCCCTAAACTTTACCTTAACAGAAGCATGCATGGCCCCCTAGCCACAGCCCCCACCCCCCACCACTCACTAAAAGCAAAGCCCAAACATATAATTCTCTCTGCAACCTTTCAAGCTTCTATCTACTGAGTTGATGCTATGTATATTGGAACCTTTCAAGCTTCTATCTACTGAGTTGATGCTACGCATATTGGAAACTACGTCCGGCTAAGGGAGCAGAAATGGTCACCAGAGCTGTAATTGGAGGCCATTTGAGGATGAAGCTCTAAGCCAGAATCAGGGCAGGAATCTCCTTGGGCCTGCTCCAAGCAGAGTCGACTGTACAATCACTCTTCAAGGTAGAAACTGTGGGCTACTCTTTGTCCACCTTCAACACCATATACTAGGATTCCAAACCATTCAGAGCTCCCCTGCCTCCCTCCCTCCCTTTGCCCGTTATGTTTCTTATCTTTAACGGGGGGGGGGGGGGGGGGGGGGGGGGGGGGGTGTATTCAGCTCTGTAGCTGGGTCCTAGAGAGCCTGGATTCAGCCAAGGTTTGCTGTTTATCCCTGATTCCCCCTGCTGGTGGTTTAATTACAACCCAAACTAAAAACAGCAGCTGGCGAAGACATTTTTCCGAGTTAACTCACGTGATAATAGAGTAGCTCAGAAGGGGAAGAGAACGCTGAAAGAACTCAACTCATACTGAGACTGTCATGGACTGTGATATAAGTGATCTGGGGCTTAATGTCATTTTGTAAAGTAGCCTTGGGATCAGATTTGTAAAATATAAAATAGATAAGTTGCTCTTAAAAGTTCCCCTTATTCTTTTTGTTTCCACACTCTTTTTTTTTTTTTTTTTTTTTTTTTTTTTTTTTTTTTTTTTTTTTTTTTTTTTTTTGGTGGCTTGGATAGTTCTCTTTGTCTCCAAGCTCTAGACACCTACTTAATAAGTACCAATAAAGACTGTATGTTAGCCTTAAACAGTGGTAGCGTTCCCCACCTGCTAATTGCTTCATTTGCACTTACTGCTTCCGCCCTCTCAACAACAGGAGCTTTGGTATAAAGGGCAATGAAGTAGAACTCGCCCGGCGAGCCGAAGCCAGCCCACTGAATGCTGCCGTAATTACACAGTAGCCTGCAGTAGCTCTTCTCAAATCAAATTATGAGCCTGGATTACCTAAAAACTCGCAGGCACAGTCCAGGTTTTCATTTGTCTCGAGGTTGCTGTCAGCAAGCAGGTTTCTTTCTTCTCATTATTCTTTGCAAGGATTATTAAGGTCCCACTTCCGATGCAGTAGCCCAGAGCGAGGAGATGCTGGGAAGAGTTCCGTTTTCTCACAAGGCTTGCCTCAGCTTTATCGCTTTTTTTTAATTATAAAGAAGCAAAATGAAAGAAACTCATGTTCTATATTTTCTATTATTTGCCTATCAAAGTGATATCCAGCTGAGTTTACCAGTGATTCTTTGGCAAATGTTTATGCCTTGTCAATGTCCCAACCACCCATACACCAATTAGAAAAAGAGTCAATAGGCCACAACAATATTCGGATCTTGTTTGAACACCTGACCGTCCCCTGGGACGTGTGTACTGCACTGGAAATAACAGGAGAACGAGAGTTGTCTTGAGGTCAGGCCACCCGGAGTAGAGGATCCCTAAGCTATGTGACCCTTTAATTTCTCACTTTCTCCACCTGGCAGCCAAGGACATCGGACTTAATCATCCCAGAGGTGTTCTTCTTTCTAGTTTCATAGTACTCCGTTGAGCACAGTATCTATGAGTTTGTTAAGCAATTTTTGGAGCTCAAGGAAAGGAGTGGGATCCTACACAAAAGGAGGTAGCCATCTACTTCTCAAGTGGTTTAAACCTTTACTTAACCAAGATTTGGTGGGTCTGGGATGCAGCTAAAAAACAAATTAACAGCTTAGACCATTGCTGACTCCTAAAAAAAGAGTCCTGTGGTTCAAGTCCCAGTTCTGGCAGGTTCCATGGGGTCCTAGGTTATGATCTAGAATGTCTGAGATTTCTGAAGCTGTTTCAAACTTAGAAATGACAATTCAAGCAGGGAAAATGGCAAACAACCACACTCCAAATACAGCAGTCCCTCAAGAAAAGTGAACGTTGGTCCAAGCACTGAGAATCTTCTCTGACCTGTCAGCCCACCCATGTTGAAGAACTTTCCATTATACAAGGTTCAAGATGGGTATAGGAAATTATAGTTATTGAGGATCTAAGAGGAAATTTCAGATATGGTCATTACAGTAATAAGCTATACATTACAAGCCAATTTGTTAAGGTAGCACTTCAACAGATCCAATAATAATAATAATAATAATTTAATGTGGCTAATAGCATAGTCTGGGAAGTAATTTTAAACTAAACTGAAAATATTAGTTGTATTTTCATTTTTAAAAACTTTGAGCTCATACTTAATCCTTTTAAAATTACTCATTGGAAATTAGAAAATGAACTGAACTTTAGAATGAGAACTGAAAGACATCATTAATAACACAAATTTAATTGTTTTTAAAATTTTTCTCTTTATTTAAAAATTGCAAACATAAGAGTTAGCACCTTCTAAGTACTTGTGTATTCATGAAAACTCAGTCTCCACACAGACAGGAAGATACCAAGAAGACAGTGCTCAGGGTGTGACATAGTAGTGTCGCCAATAAGGATGTGGTTTTTCCTGTCGGCCGTGATCATCCTTTGTGAAGTTAACTGAGATGGATGGGTAATAAAGCACCATTTGGAGAAGCATTGAGTAAACCTACTGTAGAGGATTTCTATTTTCACTCTCACATTTTATACACAGGTAAAGTAACAGGATTTGATTTGGTCTTTAAGTCAAACATGAGTCCTGGCCCAGAATTTCCTCATAACATCTGCAGAACTTTAAAACCTACTTTACAAATTGGAAAAGTTTCAAAAAACATCACATTTAGCCCATTTGGGTTTTACTCATAACCAATGTGTTTCTCCTTTAATTGTGGTTGAAGCAGGAAGTTTTACCAACAGAATTATACAGTACATGTCCTTGTTCAGCTACAGGCGCCCCTCTGTTCAGTCTCATTGGCTTGGAGTCTGACTGCTGCTGTCATAAATGGATGCATATGGATACAAATACACTGAATATTGTGACTGGTGGACAGTATGTAGTGTGTAGATGTGTACCTGTATATCTATTTTACAGACATCGATGTCCACACACAGAGATAACATGTAAAGGAAAGTGTCACTTGATTTTCAGCCCTTTCTGCATTTGAAGAAGAACCTTTCAATATTTCCATTTCCAATCAGTAACGTACTCTCTGGTAACTTACTCTCCTGAGTAAGCCTATAAAATTGTCTTGTGTGGAATAACGGTTACACAGCCAAGATGTGAAGCACACTATTGGGATCCACCTTCCTTATCAATGTGTGTAGTTGTTAACCTCACACATACCGTGTCCGTACCCCTCAAACAGTGATGTGATGTCACCCACTTCCGTGAATCTGTGTTTTTAACAGATTAGATTAGTACCTATCACATTTGAAGTCACGGGCATTTAGATACTATTATTATTACTGATTTGCTGAGAATTCAAACGTGCAAATGCCACTAAACTTTCTTTTGCTAAAGATCTTCCAAGGTAGTGAAGTCTTCAAAATGTGAAGTCATTTTCCTTCTTTCTCTGTGTGTGTATGAACATACATGTGTTACTGTGTGTACAGTACACACACATGTCAAGAAAAGAAGGAAACTTTCAGTGTCATCCCTGGGACATCATTCAACCATCATCATTATCATCATCATAATCATCATCATCATCATCATCATCATCATCATCATTATTTGGAGCAAGTCTCTCACATATCTGGAATCCTCTAACTAGTCTAGGTGGTGACCCATCTTCTCAGCACTGGGATCACAAGTGTGTGTCATCATGGCTGACTTTTTCCTGTAGGTTCTGGGGCTCAAACTCAGGTCTTCATTCTTAAAAGGTCTTTATTCACTATACCAACTGAGCTGTATCCCCAGTCCCAAATGTCAAGTCTTATATACCTTCATCCTTTCCAGTAAAGTAGACTCGCTTTATTGCTATTAATTTTCACATGTACTGTCAGGCTCCCTCCAATGGAACTTTCTTTGATAATGGAAACATTTTCTACCTACACTATCCAGTGGACTGATCACTATCTACCTGCTGTTAGTGAGCACTCAAAATATTGCATTTTGACTAAACAATTGAGTAGCTATATTTGATTTGAATTAACAGAGTTGTGACTAATGGTTATAATATTGACTATTACCATTGCAGAAGATCTTGCAACTGCACGCATACTTGAACCATGAAAATGAAGCATCTCTCAAAGAGCTCAGGGGGAAGAGAATCCTTGGGATTCTCACAAAGAGTCACAAATGTGTCCCTAGCCAACCGTGGTCATCAGAGTCTTTTTTGTTCTCTTCGGGTAGGTCCTTCATGGTCCAGGCAGCTTCTTGTTGCCCCTTTCTCAAAAGCAACCACCAGGAGCCAGTGTTCCCATCACTTTGTGTTAGTGTCCATCAAAGTGCTCATCTGAGACTTTTAGGGGTCTCTTCATAATGAAAATCCTTCACCATTCTATTCCTAAAGAGTGGCGGAAGAAATTGTCACATGTCATGGATATAAAAGTGCAGTGCCCTCTAAGCGCTTCAGTTATAGCATCCTGAGAGTCTGAGAGACATTAGCTTGGAACTGCTCTGAGGAGATCACAAGCCAGGCTTACTGTGAGAGACACATGAGAAAGACTGCAGTATCAGTACTTCCAACTAGAACCTGACTTCAGTAGGATCCTTTCCAAGACTCTGAGAGCAACCATACTCTTTCCCAGGTTTACCTTGAAGGCAAAGATCACTACTGATTACAAAACCTTCTCTGATATTTCAGAGATTTTCATCAAGTGCTACATTACCAGGGCCTGCCTTTCTAGACAACAATAGCTGTATAAGAACAATGTATGGTTATAATGCAAGACTGTGGATGGCCATGTGTATAGCCAACCACTAGAACTCATGTGCACATAAACTGAGCAGGTAGGAAGTACATGGTGACAAAAATCAGCTTCACCCAACTCGGAGTTAATATATCCCCTAAAGGGAAAGAACATCAGCGATGAGTTTCCTAAAGTTTTTCAGACAGCAGGATCTGCATCAACACAACACACTGGCCTGGTGTCATGGGGGCCCCTGAATCACGTGGTGACTAGACTTAGGATTTGTGTCTATTGACTTGACGTTTTGAACCTTTGTGTCTATAATTCATAAATAATACTACTTTTGAAATTATAAAGATTAATTACAGTGTGTAGAATCCTTGACATAATAACCACCACAGAGTTGAGAGCCAAGATTGATTTTCTTCACTTCTCAGATATTTCAAAATATTATAATCATCCCACTTCATTTATTTAACTCAGACTTTCAAAACCTATTGTTTTACTCAGATTTCAAAAACCTGAATCTAATTTTCCAAAAAATCATATACTAAGCCAAGATATCAATGTCAGAAAAGTGTGATTAAAACGTAGGCTGTAAGTCAGATCTGGCGGCACAGGACTGTTATTCCTGCTAATTGGGAGGCTGACCGAGGAGGTTTAAAAGCCCAGTCAAAGAAGCAGTAAGCCTCAGCAGGGTTGGAAATATGGCTCAGTGGTAAAAACAGTTGCTTGGCATGTGCAAAGGCCCTAGGTTTAATCTCCAGCACCATCTAAAGAAACAACAACAATAAAAACAAAAAACCTGGGCCTGTAACTGAGGAAGAGTATTTGCTCAGCACAGGCAAGGTCCTTGGATCAAAAAAAAAAAAATGAATTTAATATTTTCAGATATCAAATCAAGTTTAGGTAACAAAAATTTTATTGCACCCCAAGGCATGAATAGAAGAAGAGACCCCTCGTCAGGTAGACCTCAGGTAGCATGGCCTAGTCAGTACCATTTCTTTGTCACTGAACCCTAGCCTTTTGCTAAATCAGCCCCTTTCTCTCTCCTGCCTTCTTCTGAACTACAGATGAGAAACAAGATCCATTAGGGAGCTTTGGAGACTTCTAGATCATAAGGACACGGGAAGGTGGGGCTCTGTTCCCTGTATTTTTCCCTAGCATGTCTCCTGACTCTTACACCATTGACTGTTGGCTAATTCTCCAAAAATGACTTTGGCGTCAGCCTCGGTACTGCAGATGGAGGTGAACACAGAGTGGAAGGACTGCAGAGGGAACCCTCCTGGCCAATCAGTCATAGCTGCTGTGCTGCGGCCATGTGGGTACGCTTTGGGCTCCATGCACTTGCTTCCACCAACCAAATCCAGAATTTAAAAAAAAATGTTCGTTTCTCAATGTGGAACTGTAATTTACCAAACACACACACACACACACACACACACACACACACACACACACATATGTATACATTTTTAAAAGTATCTTTAGTCTCTTCGCTTGTGAAACCCCCAGCCCGAGATGGACATAAAACCATCTGTACCTGTTAAATGATTGACACCAATATCTGTCATGCCTTTCACTTCACACACTTGCTCAGTGTTTCACTGTTGCCTGTTTTGCCTCCATCTTGCTTTCTCTAAGTGTGGAAGCCATGTTATTTGATTCAATGGACAATGGTCTGTAGTGAGATGCTTAAACAGGCTATTCAATGTGTTGATTAATACAACAACGGGTGGGTAGATGGAGGAAAGGCGGACGCTACACAGCCTTCTTCATTTGCCCTTACAACAGGCTAAATTTACCCATGTGGCTTTGCTCTGCCCCTGCCCCTTGAACAAACAACAGAGGTGGTGAGGAAGGAGCAGACAACAGCTGCTTCTGCACACACAATGGAAGGGCATTTCTAACAGGGTCTACTTTCTTCTTTGGCTAATTGCTGCAAACCATCTTCTGAGGCAGGGTTGTTATTTTCTGCTAATTATGTTCACCTTTTAGAAGAAATTTGTACTTCCTAAGCTAAAAAATAAAAGTGAAATCAACAACACTTCTTCTCCTAAACTCCATACTGCTTAACTTTGACTATCAGTAAGTTTAATTAATTCCCCTGCAACGGAAAGCTTGTTTATTCAGTTCTTAAGCCGGTGTGTATTTGTATCTAGATGTGGATTTTGAGCTATAAAACTAAAAATGTGAGAAAGTAAGTAAAATATTTTCAATCTTGAAATGGACGGGTTTCAAGTAGAATGAATGTTAGCTAAGTCTAAAGGAAGAGTCTTAAAGTCAAAATGTTTTGGAAAAGAAATTCTCTTTTAGACCTATTATTTTGACAAAACAGAGGGTAAGTACATGAAAAGCAGGAGACAGATTCATGGTTTCCAGAGTCCTCACTGAACATACTGAACCAGGTCTCTGTTCCATTTGCATATGCGAGGTCTGGTTCTAGGGACTATGCCCCCCCCCCATCAGGTGAAGTGACATCATGGCCCTTGTGAAGCCTATCCTGTATGCACCCCTTTCTTTGCTAATGATGAATTAATTGGGCGCTGTGCCTCTCAGTGAGCCCCTTCCCTTGACTCCTTCTATCTGTTCTGTGGTCTATGGAGAGGACAGAGCAAGGTACGACACTGATGGAGGGTATAACCCAATCCTCAACAGAACCTCAGCTCACTGTGGAGGAAGGGCTCCCCAGATGGTGCCTGTGCCCATCTTTCAGTGTTGGGAATTCTCCCCATAAAATGGTTCACTGCAGGCATCTCTCTCAACCCAATCCTGGTTAATGACGAGTTATTACTCCAACAGTGGCTGTCATAATATGCTGCTATGGAGCCTTTCACACACTGAACTAGATCCTTCATTGTAAAATGCCGTTTCTGAAACATTATGAGATGTACCCACATAGAAAGATGACTAGCACGTTGTACATAGAAGTGCCCGTGAGCATGAGCATGTGTGAGGATGCTTTCTAGCACCTTCTCAGAGGAAACTGTAGAGTTCCCTAATTGTGAGCATTCTCCTCCCTCCAAATTATACCAAATATTATATTATTGTAACAAAAGGTGAGATATGAAAACCTCCTTTTGTAGCCTATGGGGTAATATCGTTTGGACTTGCCAACACATGGAAGTAAAATTGTGGCACAATGCTTGCCAAATTTCACTTGGACCCGTTAGCTACCACCAACCTAGTCACACACACACACACACACACACACACACACACACACACACACACACACACACTTGCTGTTCTGTGTCAGGAAAATCAAGCCCAGGGTCTTGAACATGCTAGGCAAATATTTTACCAAAAAACTTTATCTCCACTCCAGGTTTTTTGTTTGTTTTGGACAGTCTTACTATGTAGCCCAGGCTAGTCTCAAAATGCAATCTTTGCCTCCACCTCCTCAATGGGGCATTATAGGCATGCCCACCATTCCCAATACCATATCTCAATACTTTTTTGAAAATCCTGCTTCTGGATTCAATGTATCGCTTGCATTTCATCATCTATGAATAGTTTGTAATTTTTATAACAGTGCTCTATTCAGCAAATTATATATTCTTTAAAAAGTAATTGAAAGAAACAGATCACAATAGTATCTAACCTAAGTTCCTTTAATAACATATTTAAGCAATTTGTAAATCACCCAAGATGCTATCCTAACCTGAGAGATACAGATAAAGAACTTGATAGATATGAAAAAAAGCATGTTAAAAAACAAAACAAAACAGTGATGTGGTATGCTTTCTCTCATTTTAGTGTGTTTCTTCCACTCAAAACAATTCTCTCTCTCTCTCTCTCTCTCTCTCTCTCTCTCTCTCTCTCTCTCTCTCTCTCCCCCCCCCCCCACTTGGAGAAAGCACAGGTTATTTTGCAGTATAGAGAAAATGAACAATTGTGTAACTCATAGACAGAATCAGTCTGTCACCAATTGGCAACACAGGCGCTGGTTAATTATCTGCAGAGACTTGTCACTTTTCAACCTTCTAGTCAGCGTTTAAAAAGGAGCCTACTCTAATTAGTAAAATAATTTTGGGGTCTTTGTAGAAAGCTCTTGGTTTTGTTCTGTTGATTTGTTTCAAAGGTGAAATAATTCTCTGACTCCAATAGTAAAGCTAACTGCACTTGCAGTTCTAAGCAGGAAAAGATTTTCAAGATGGCCTTTTCAAGAGCTGGGTTCCAGCTGCAGTGAGTTGTGGCCACTCAGTCACCTGGGCTGAATAGGAGAGCGAGCTTCACTCCATCACTCCACGTGTTATATAGGGATAATAAAGATGCAGAGGAAAGATACATAGGAGCTGATACCTCATGGGGCACAGATGTGCAAGGAGGAATCGTGGACAGTGACTACTGCCTCCATTTAGGGAAGGAAAGTAATAATCTCCCAACAAATGAGGGTTTGAGTGGGTCGCTCACTTCATTACCTTTGAGCATTTTGGGGGGCAAGAAACGTTCATTTTAATTCATGGCAGCCCCACTGACTGGAGGTGGAGGCTTGGGTCCAGGCCTGGGTCCCCTCCTGGGCCTCTCCTGGGAATAGTGAGCCGGTTCCTCGCTGCCAGCTGAGGGTGCAGGGTCACGGAAAGGATTTGCGGGGTCCTCATTGAGCCTGCTCCATGCTGAGAGGAGCTGCCTGCTCCTGGACACCTGGTCATTAACATTGCTAATTAGCAACCATTAATCAGGGTGCTCGCTTTTTCTGTTGTTGTTGCTGAGTGTCGCTGGCCCCAAGGAACCAAGTGAATAAGAAGATTGTTTCATTACCTCCGCAAGAGGAACGAAAGCAGTTCCCATCAGCTCAAGAAGAGATGGATTAGGGGCAAGGTTAGCCAACAGTTAGAGATGAACCAGCGTTGGAGGGAGAGTGGTGGGGCCAGGAGACCTGGGCTGTGTGCCCCGGGAAAATCAGTCAATAATGACTAAAGAAATCCGCAATGTAACTCTCCTCACCCTGTGAGAGAACAACCCACGGTGAATTTTTTGTATTTTAGGAAATTTATTTCCCCCTGGGGTTAGTACAGGGGCTTATCTTTAAGTTATTCTAATTCTCTTTGGTGCCCAGGGAGCTTTAAGTTGGTTATTTCATGTTTCTCTCATTCTAAATTCATTTTTTTCTTCCAAGTGATCATGACATCAGTTAAGATGTTAAGTAGTTGTAACTAAAACACTTTAAAAAATGCTGTCATCATTTTACTCAAAGGAGTACATATGACCAATAGACCAGTGATAATCTAATAAACAGTGTAATCCTACAGCTTTTAGAATAACGATGATAAAATTTGTAGAAATAAAGACTCTTGATTTGCATATGACATTGAAAACAGCAACATATCTTTTGATAGGACTAAGACAATTTGCATGTGTAATAAATTGTTAATCAAAAGCAATACAATGAATGTGCTATCTTTGGGGGAGTGAGGGGTCACCTGTGCAAAAGGCACATTATGTACATCATAATTTCTGGAAGATGTTCATCTTGTTACCAGGTTGTGAAACCCAGAGTTGTAATGGTCATTTTTTTTTTTAATACAAGAAAAAAATACAGTAAAACTTGCTATTTAATCAGCAGCTGCTTATCTGCTCCGAATTAATGTGTTCGTTTATTAAATTGTATTCTTCTGAAAACTACAAAGCAGATCCAGAGTCTGTGGGAAGCTCCCGCTCCTGAAGCAACAGAAACAGCCAGTGCCACATCTAGCAGGTCTGTGCCACTCCTGGGGAGTCCTCTGTGGTAGGGTACAAAATGTGCTCTGTGGTAGCCGTAAGTGAGTGGCAGGCAGAGATTGCCTCGCATTTATTAGTGTGGTGGCCTCTTTGAGACATGTGCAATATATATATATATATATTACTTATAATGTGTACCCCTGCACTTTCAAAGCAGCATTGCTCATTTAATGTGCCCTACATTTCAAAACAATAAGAGACAAACCTGTTTTTTATGTACTAATTTGTTCTGTTTGCAACTAACTCTGAAATTGTTGGGGGAAGGAAGCAAGTATGTAAAACTGACATGGGGAGCATTTCGTCTGGCCTGGAGAGCCATAATATGATTTCTAGGACTTCATGGGAAAGTTGAATGCTCAAGGGGAAATTACACAAAGAACAGCTGAGAAAAAGTTGCATTCTGGCAGAGAAGCATGCAAATGGGGCGCATTCTTCAGTTTTCTCATGACGGATGGCCCCCACCACCGAGCCAAGGCAGCAGTGTTAATGAGCAGACTCAACAAGGAGCAGTGTCATCCCAGGGGCTACCAAAGGGGACAGGGAGTGTGGACCAGGGGAGATGGAGGAGGAGGGGGACGGGAAGAGGGGTGGGAAGAGGGGGACTGAGAAGGGGGAGGATGCAATTTGATGTTATTTATTAAGGCTAAGCCAGCACAAAACCAAAGCACTTGGAAGGTAGAGACAGAAGGCCCAGATGAAAAGAACAAGGATTAAGATTTAAGATCTGAAAAAGAAACAGGATAAGAATGACATAAATTTTTCTAAAAAAATTAAGATTGTCTTTTAAGTTAGAAATGAAATTCACAGTGGAAACTCAGAGGTTTTTCCCCAGACAATAGCTGCGGCTTCCTTGGGATTTCTCAGACTGCACTGTAAGGATAGGGGAGCTAGCCTGCCTGGAGTGGGAGAATCAGCCATGCCAGAAAGAAGAGCAGCGTATTTGAAGTCGGGACTTTGTTTTGTGGTTGCAGATTTTGTATTTGGATATTTCCAAAATCTATATAGACTTGTAACTCATGTACCAGAGATGAGAGACAGCTTGTCTGTCATTCTGGTTACATATTGGAAAATGTATTATCATTCTCATCTCATCATCATTTAAATATATTTACACAAAGTTAGCTTTAAAAAGAAAAAGAATGCTTTTCTTACATTAACAATGGTTCCTGAGGAGATTTCTCTCCCTGAACTACCAAAAGCACACATATGACCAGTTTTCACTAAAAAAAAACACAGAGATGTTAGAGAGCTTGACATCCCTCCTCTATTCTGGACTTCTAAGGAAGTGTGTTTCTTATAAAAATTCAAATCCATAGCTGCTTTTGGGTGCTTACTGTATTTAGGGCATTTTAAACTATTTTTATAAATAAGCTTAAAATATATGTAACACTCAAGTCTCGGCCTTTTAAAGGGTGCTGGTTCTAACGGGATGGTTTATAACTGCTATATCCTAACACCCACGGCAAATGATCTGGGCCATTGTACTATTCCTCCGAAACTTATTAAGGGACGGTCCAATTAGAAATACAGCTAATAAAGAGCTGCTGTCCTCTCAGTATCTTCTACTACAGGCATGCAGACAGCCAGTACATCCCTTGTTTATATTGCTGCAGTCTGAGTTTGTTTGCCTAAGTAAATCAACAACCTACATGTAAAAAACAAAACGAAATTATCAAGTACTTACAGTCTTTAATTCATGGAGAACTATGCTACAGCACATAAATGTGGGCTTTTATTGTTCTACTCAATTTCAACCAACAGGAGTTGTAAGATTCAGAATTAAAACTGAAAAAAAAAATCCCAACTCCCTCTATTGTGTATTACAGTTCATATGGTACAGTTGCCAAGACCACCCAGAGTTTGGACAGCCTTCTAGAAGATTGGATCAGCTTCTGTACCTAATGACAACTCCACATTTAAGAATGAAGTGTTAGCATTCACCATACTATGAGGATACAACAGGCTGTTAACATCATTTCAAAGACCACCTTGGCAGTTGAGTGGCTCACTTCTAATCAAGAACATTACTTATTGAAATTGCCTTAAAGTTTGAATGTTGTAGATAAACATTAAAATTGATTATATTGGAGCATCTAGTAACAAATATTTAGACAATTTTAAATTATATATCAATGAAAAACCAAAAGTATGCTTCTTACACTGAACAACAACATTTAACAGAATAATTGTAAGCAGCGTTATTAATTAAATTTTTATGCCTGTCCATCCCAGAGAACCTTGAGTGTCTCAAAAAAAGAAGAGAGAACATATGTGAGCATCAGACACACGTCATGAAGGCGAGGCAGACAGAGCCTTGGCTTGATCTCTGTGTTCTTTCCTCATAAGGCTATTTCTTTGGATTCTTCCGTTTTATTTAATAACTGCTGTTCTTCACTGTGACTATGTTCATTTTCATATAAAAGCAATTTTAGTCACTAAGTACTCTAATTAAATTGCCTGGTTGCTTTTCCATCTTAGAGTGAAACTAATAGTCCAGGAAGATGGACCAAGATCTGTCCACCTTATCTATGGATTACATTCTACTTAGGGGATTCTAGGGGCCCCAGAGAGGGCCAAACTTTTCATCTACCACTTCCCACATACTCACACCTCTTGCAACCTAGGCTCAGAAAGGAGTGGCAATAATAAGAAAATGGGTGGAACACTCAAAACAATATACCATCCTGAGATTGATTTGAAGTTATGAATTAATAGTTTCTAGAGCTTTGCATTTCATGCGTTCCTGCTTTAGTAGAGCACAGGTAACTGAAACCATGGTTCCCAGGCACTGTGTCCTGGGCTAAGCTCCCTTCTGTGACGGGAGACTCCATCCTGAAATCCTGATGCAGACTCACACGGCGACAGACAAGAAAATTGCTGTCTGCTCGGGTTCTTGGTTTCCTGATGGATAGGATGAGGGTAGTGAAGAGTTTGAACTCCTGTGACCGTTAGAACAGTAGGGTAGGGTGGCGCAGGAACTCTGCTAACTAACTTTGTTTTTCCAAGAGACCAGAATAGCTACTCAAGATTCACATAGATCAACCCTGGATTTTTAAAAATAAGTATGTTGTGCAAGCTGCCTCCAAATGCGAAGCGTAACAATAGGAACTGCTTACTGATATCAAATATATGCAAAAAACATTGCCCTGCTTGTATTTCTTTTTGGTTTTGCTTGCTCAGTAAAACCAAGTTTAACTTAAAATAATTAGTCATAAATCTTAATTAAGCAAGCATTTTCCTTGAAACATAATTCCAAGAGAAAGTTGAAAAAAGAAAAAAAGAAAAAAACACTTTTTAATAAGTTCCTTTTTAATTAATTTTGTTGTCATTGTTGACTATTTGGGAATCTCACATCAGGCACTCTGATCATGCTCACCGCCCAGTCTTCCCATGTCTGCCCCTCCCCCGAGGCTTCCTCCCTCCCCGCCAAAAAACAAGTCCATTCTGTGTGTCCACATATTTACTGGAGCAGGTTAAATTCCTAGGGGGCAGTTCCCCGCTCCTGCCCCTAAGGAAGGATGAGTCTTTTTCCACCTGCATCCACACCGGAAGCCATCAGATGAGGAGAGCCCTGCAGTGGCAGGAACAGGGTGGTGCTAGCTCCCCATGCCGATGCCCTTGCCTGCACCGCAGTACCGTGGGCCGTCGAGGGTAGGGCCAACTCTCCCACATTCACTGCTGGTGGTGCCCACAAGCGGCCGCTGCTAAGGGGTGGAGCCAGCTCTACTGCAACCACTGACACTAACATGGCTTCAGGCGGCAGCCCCAACCCTTAGCATCTACATGGGCTTTGGTGGTAATACGGGCTGCAGACATCAACACAGCTTTTGGCCATATCAGGACCACTGACCCACTCATGGCCCTCAGTGGCTGCACAGACCACGAGCCTCAACATGGTCTCAGGTAAGGCTGCACATGCCACTCATCTCAGCATGGCTCCCAGAGGCAGCAAAACCTGAGGACACCACCAAGGTTTTGGACAGGGGCACAGGCTGCATCAGTCCACATGGATCTCAGGCTTCGTTGCAGTCTGGAGCAGCAGCATGTACCGCTGGACACCAACATGGCCTCTGGTGGTATCTCCGACCAAGGTAGTCCTTCAAGGAAGTCCAGTCCTAAAAGTGAACCTTTCCTCATCTCCGCCTCAGTCTCTGCCCAGAGCCAGGGATCCTGCTACCGGGTGGCAGGTTCAGGGACTGAGTCTCCACTGGAACAAACTCCAGGCTGTTCTACACCATGCCGCTGACCCTATTGGGGCAATGACAGCATGTAGACCTCACCTGTCACGGCCGGCCATCATGGCTCCCTAGCGCATGAACCTCTGTTTTTCTACCCCACCATTCCATCATATATTTGTTTGTTGTAGTGGCATCACCTACCCCTGGGGCACAGGGCTGGAACTGTGCTTGGCCAGCCTGAAGAGGCTTTAATGAGTTTTATTTGTTGTTGTTTCTATTTAAAATGCCTATTTTTTTTTTTTTTTGGTTTTTCGAGACAGGGTTTCTCTGTGTAGCTTTGCGCCTTTCCTGGAGCTCACTTGGTAGCCAGGCTGGCCTCGAACTCACAGAGATCCGCCTGGCTCTGCCTCCCGAGTGCTGGGATTAAAGGCGTGCGCCACCACCGCCCGGCTGCCTATTTTTTTTTAAAAAAAAACATTTCATCACTAAACTCAGTACTGAAAAGCATTCTCTACCTCCTGAACTTCAGCAATCTGGTTTCCTTCATGGTATTCTGTTTCTACCATCTGGTTATGGCCTTGTTTGTTCTTTGTGGGTCTTAGTGATCTCATCTAAAAAATACAAACTTCATAGAGTTTGGAGGATAACATTAAACGAAGAAATTCAGGTCAAGTGCTCTACACCGTGCTTACTCAGCAAGGGTGACTCATTAATGTCACTTCTCATTAATACCTTCCCCGTACCTGATGGTGGAAATAGTTATTTCCTTTAACACAGAAAGCTAATTGTCAAGGTAAGATAAAAGTACAAAGAATAAGACACATTGTAACAGGCACATAACCAAGTCCGCTTAGCTTAATGTTGTCCAACTCTATTTCGAAAACTACTGTCTTTAGGGCCAGGGAAGAATGGTCAGTGGGTAAGAACACTTGCTAGACAAGCACGAGGACCTGAGTTTGAACCCTAGAAGAGAGTGTGCCTGTAACCCCAGCATGGGGTGGGGGGGCTGGGAGTGTCTGGGAAGGTGGTCTCTTACACACTCAGAATCAGGCCCTCGTGGCTATCATGAGCTTGGTACCTACACTGGCTAGCCACACATCTCTCACCTCACATACTCTCAGCCGTGGTCTTGCTTCCTCTCACCTCTGGGGCATCCACAACCCCAAGTCCGGCTGCACTTATTCTACCCAACGCCATTTCTCTTCCCTGGCTCATGAAACCCTGCATGAGCTTTCTTGTGCACTCAACAAGTTAAACTCCTTCAAGGTCTTTCTTTACATCTGCAACTCTGCCAACGTCCACCCATCACGATACCTCCATCCACCATGCTACCTCCATCCACCATGCTACCTCCACCCACCATGCTACCTCCACCCATTATGCTACCTCTACCTACCACACTATCTCTATCCACCATATACCTCCACCCACCGTGTTACCTCCAAACACCATGCTACCTCCACCTACCATACTACCTTCAAACACCACACTATCTCTACCCACCATATTACCTCCACCCACCATGTTATCTCCCCTAACCATCCTCCAGCCAGTCTGAACCACTTAAATTCTCAAAACTCACCACAATTCACCGTCTGATGGTTTTGGGGGATTCTTTTTTTTTTTTTTTTTTTCCCATAGAATACTCTTTCTCTCTGCTAGAAACCCCATTTCACACTCCACTTAACTAGTTCCTATTTGGCCACAGGCTGTCAACTTTCCCAACCATGAGTTGCTTAGGCAACCACACACATGCTGTGCTCTTTTAAAAGATCCTTGTCCTCGTCGGAGATTTCATCAAACTCCACTACAGTCTGCTATGCCCCCTTCCCCTAGCCCCTTACACAGAGCCTTTCACATAGGTAGTCCTCAGTAGATGTTTGCTAAACAGTCGTCAGCATGCTTAGAACAAATGGTCAGATCACCTTCACTGTCCCGTGTAAAAAGCATATGGATTGTAATTGGAACAAACTGCATTAGGAACTTCCATTTTACCATCTACGGATACACCAACAGAAACCTAGGGAAGCATATGAACTTTCCCCCAGAGCCCCGCGGTGAAGAGAAAGGGTGAGTGTGGTTCAGTGTGGCTGGAGGGGGGGCATGGTGGGTGGTGGGTGGGGGGGGGCATGGTAGGTGGTGGGTGAGGCCGGGTGGTGGTGGTGGGGCATGGTGGATGGTGGGTGAGGCCGGGTGGGGAGGGGCACGGAAATTCACCCGCATTGCAGCACTGACTACAACGCTTTCTTAAGTATACCCAGCTACCCAACCCATTGTTGACAGTAGCACACTTACTCCGCATGCGTCAGTCTCTATCATTCTTGGTTCCCATCCCTGCTATGTAGATCTTGGAACTCATTTTCTACTTTTTTTTTTTTTGTCAACATTTGAATTTTGACTCTCCTATAAGACTCTTAGTCTCTAGACCAGAAAAAGTAACTGTTTCTTTCATTTGATAGAAACATTTATTTCATATATCCTACCAGACAGCTGAAATAGCCATGCCAGAACCATGTCCATGGTAGACTTGGGCCACCGGTACCCTAGGCAGCACCATGCATCTTGGTGGGACTGATGCCGGAGGTGAGGAGGACCCAGCAGCACTCAGACTTGGCAGTAAGCACCAGTGGTTTGAGAAGAGCAATGCTGCCGTCTCTCTCTCTAGTTACAGCAGTGCGGAGTCTCTGCCCACCTTCAACAGCTCTGCAGTGCGGAGTCTCTGCCCACCTCGAACAGCTCTGCAGTGCGGAGTCTCTGCCCACCTCGAACAGCTCTGCAGTGCGGAGTCTCTGGCCACCTTCAACAGCTCTGCAGTGCGGAGTCTCTGCCCACCTTCAACAGCTCTGCAGTGAGGAGTCTCTGCCCACCTTCAACAGCTCTGCAGTGCGGAATCTCTGCCCACCTCGAACAGCTCTGCAGTGCGGAGTCTCTGGCCACCTTCAACAGCTCTGCAGTGAGGAGTCTCTGGCCACCTTCAACAGCTCTGCAGTGCGGAGTCTCTGCCCACCTCGAACAGCTCTGCAGTGCGGAGTCTCTGCCCACCTTAAACAGCTCGGCAGTGCTGAGTTTAACAACCATTTCCGTTTATTTACTTTTTACGATGACTTTCCCTTTGAGACCAATTACTTTATCGTTTGTAGCAGTGATATTTTGGTAGCTTTAGTTTCTCTTGCAAATAAATTATTACTAAGTCCA
This sequence comes from Peromyscus leucopus, assembly GCF_004664715.2. Classification (NCBI taxonomy): domain Eukaryota; kingdom Metazoa; phylum Chordata; class Mammalia; order Rodentia; family Cricetidae; genus Peromyscus; species Peromyscus leucopus. The sequence goes on along the minus strand of NC_051068.1, from coordinate 15,783,543 downwards.
TAGAACAAATGTGCTATTTAGACCCAGAGGGGTAGGCAGTGTGCAGTTAGCATAAAAATCATGAGAATACTCCAGAAGAGTTAAACTTCGATAAAAAGTAAAAATTAAGATGTGCAGCTCAAAACTTCAAATTAGACATCGATGTCAGTTATTTGGATGTTTTCTGACCCTCAAAGTACAAGATTTGCTTTAAATCAGCAATAAAAGTATTTTCCCTAATCATCTAGGCATTCTTGATGCCACTTAAAAAACAAGGATCTGCCCATTCTCTTCCTCCCTGCCCCATTCTTCCTAAAAACCATGAAGTAATTGTTCCATAGACTCCAGCACTCACGGCTGAACCGAAAGGAAACCGAAAACAAAAGGACCCTTCAGTTCAGTGATTGCCAGAGGCGTATGCAAACCTTGAGAAAACAAGCTGGTGTTCAACAAAACTATTTTCATCGCTTGCTCTAACCACCCGACTCTTTCTGAAGAAGAGGGTGAGGCCCACAGGACAATAAAAGGCTGCAGAACCACACAAAAGTTCCACATGTACAACCTCCTGAGTGGCCTTCAAGGGGGTGATGACGGGCCGGGGACGGGGGAGGGGGGGCGCGGAGGACAGGCTGGGAGCAAGGCAAAAAGCCTTGTTGCTGGAGATGCATGCAGCTCAACTTGCAAAAATATAATTCACCCTCGGGTCCCTGCTCCGAAAATCTTGTTATCAGAAGGAAACAACAACCCAATAATTGTAACAACAATAAGAAGTTGAGCCCTAGCGGTTGGGGTTTCTGCAGTGACCCTGTGGATTGCGGGGAGGGGATTATGTGAAGCGCCCTTGGTCTGGAGGGGTAGTCAGGCGCTTCAGCGAGTAAGTGGCCACAGCTGCTCCTGCAGCACTCAGGCGGGTTCCCCTCTTTCCCTTCACAACCCCCGCCCCCAATCCAAAACCACCACTAAGGAGCCGGGCAGAAATGGAGGAGGTAAAGGCCGGGGAGGGGGAGGACGACTCTTCATCCACAGCAAGCAAAAGAGGCTGCCCACTTAGGAAGAAACTGTGGGGTTGGAGAGGGGAGCAGAGGGTGGGGGATCCGGAGCGGGAGGGAGACACTTCATTTTAATGCACCACAGACAGAGTGAGATCTGATACTGGCAAAGTTTCAAGGAGGATGGGGGCGAGGGGCAGGAGGAGAAGAAAGAACCCTTTGACTGCTTCATGCTTCTGAATTTTCCTGAGGAGGAGCATAAGGTCCAGTGGACACTCTGGGAATAGTAATGAGGTACACACAGCATCGAAAACACACCAAATGGGGCTGATGATTCAACCTCGTCCTACATCTGCGCCCACAAAATAGGACTTCAGTTAAACAACCTTGCAGATCTGAGCAGGAGAAGAGAAAGCAGGGGGATTTTTAATGAGTCAAGTCCCTTTGGTCAAAATTAGGTGTTTGTCGGAAACTTCATTCTCAAGTGATTGTGATCCTATGCTGAAGGGAGAGGGCAGGCCAGTTCCTTTCTAACAGCTTTTGAACCAGTATTCTTCCTTAGCAAGGCACCTTTACAAATGGTTTCAACCAAGCAGAGGATAAGAGGACTCTAAATGAAGTGCTTTTTTGTTTTTGTTTTGTTTTGCTGTTCTGTTTCAACTGGCACAAATGCATGGATAGACACAGACCTCCTCTAGTATGCCATCAAGGCTCTATATGTTTACAAAAACAAGACACAGGGACATACAATAAAAACAAAGACCCCATGCCTCACATCAGGTCACATGCAGCAAGCATTTTTACCAACAGGGTTTTATTTCTACAGTGAATGTACGCCATCTCACCACGGAGATACCTTTTGGTCTTTGAGCACAGGACCTATCAGATGTATTTTTGTGAACATTGAAGGGACACCCATGCTTTTGGGAAGGATGGACCCAATCTGTTCAGAAGACCCAGCTTATCTGTTTTCAGAGGGATCTCATGAGAAGCTTGACATAGTGGTCTGTGCTTTGAAAAAAATAATAAAAAGGAAACAATTCCCATTGAAAAGTGTAGATGTTTATAAAGCTCAGAGAGAAACACACTTGTCTTTCTCGTCCACTCTCTCCCTCGCTCTCCCCCACTTCCAGTCTCCCTTCTTGCCTCTCCCTTCCCTTATTTCCTCAAATTTATTCTCCCTAGCAATCCCAACAGAAATTTGGAGCAGGAACAAGAGTTTGAATGGTCTTGCCTTTTATCTACCTCTCCAGACAAAGTTCTAAACAGCTATCTGATAAAATAAGGGTTTTTGTTGTTGTTGTTGTTGTTTTGTTTTTTAATACAAGTATTTTTCTCAACCTGGATCTCTGAGGTCGGTTTTTTGTTTTTTTTTTTTTAATACATTTAGCAAAGCAAGAAAGCTAAATTTACAAATTTGTAAGAGAGAAAAATTAACTAAACCGTCACTGCTCAGGGAGGGAAAATATAAATGAAGCACAGAAAGAAGGCAGGAGTTCAGGAGTGGGCGTGTAAAAGCAGCATGCCTCCCTACTTGTCTGTTTTCAAGGAGGTTTTTAACAATTGGGGAGTGTGCAGCATGGGAGAAGCTATACTTTTCCCAAAGCATATGAATTTGGGTCAAATATAGAGTTCAAAAGGGAATCCAGGCCAGGGACACTGGAAAGACCACCTGCACCAGTGAAATCCATGCACTGGAAAAGCTTGCAAGTTTCAGGTAAAAAATATGAACCAAAGATGGACACTTCCTGAACTGGAGTGGAGTTGCTAAGGGAGCAGGGCAGGGTTTACCCGAATTTGTGTCTTGTGGAGAAGAAAGGCCAGGCGCTCTTCACAGCTCCCTCAGGCCGCTCTCCCAAGAAACTGCAGAGTGAAGCCAGATTCCCTGTGCGTTCTTCACTAACGGGAATAAGGAAGACTTAAGTTGGAAGGCAGGAGTCCCGACTCCCAGTGTCAACTTAGTGAGGCTGGCAGGAAAATGCATGCTGTCTCTGGGCCTTTGAGCCCATCTCTGAGTGAAGGGAAGCAAGCCATTACAGTCTCAGAGATGTAGTAAGCTCAGGTTTGGAAATCCAAGGTGGCTAGAAGCAGGCAAGATTGACCAGACGCTTTGTGCACAGTGGCGAAGAGAAAAGGTGTGGGATGTCTTTCCTTTCCCATCCTATCATCACAGCTCCAGGAGGACACGCCCAGCAGTTCACAACCACAGAACCAGAAGGACTTTTCCTAGGTGTGCTTGAGCTCTTCCAACCCCCCATGACCACACACAGAGTCAGCTCTGGCAGCAGGAGGGAGTTGTCTCAGGTAGGTGGAGAGCAGAAAACTATGGTCCCTCATTGCTACCCTCGAGCAAGCTGCAGTCTGTCCTCCACGGTCCCACTGCAAGATTTCCCAAATCTTCCCACATTAGTCCATTTCCTCTTCAAACTGGCCTTGTGTACAGTTCTGCACACACCTGGAACTAACCAATTCAGATTCTTACTCAACGTTGAAGGCATTATTTCTCTAAGCAGGATTTGCTCAGTCAGTGCTCCTGGACATGATTCCATCTTCAGAGATCACACCAGGTTGAATAAATTTTACTTTAAAGCATCTAAGAGTAATTAATAAATGATATGCATAATGACACTAAGTGGTATATAGACCATGAGGCCTTCCCGAACTTATGTTTCAGAAATCATTCTTTTTTTTTTTTTTTTTTGGTTTTTGGAGACAGGGTTTCTCTGTGTAGCTTTGCGCCTTTCCTGGAGCTCACTTGGTAGCCCAGACTGGCCTCGAACTCACAGAGATCCGCCTGGCTCTGCCTCCCGAGTGCTGGGATTAAAGGCGTGCGCCACCACGCCCGGCAGAAATCATTCTTTAAAGACAATTGTTTAATCTTTCCAATGGGGTTGAAGATGCAAAGGCTCATTGATGCCACAACTGTTGAGCACCTGCCTTGCACTGGGCAACTCAATACAGTCTGGAGATCTCAGTGGGATCATTCCTGGCATCGCTCCAACACAGAGGACCTATTGAGAGCTTGTGAGGGGATAGTGCAGCATTGTGCAGGGGACAGCATTGATGTCGGCAGAGCGATGCTCATTCAGTCAGAGAAGAATGATCAGAGTGCTAGAAAGCTGTTTCTTAAGGGCAGCATCATCAAGAGCTAAGGAGGCATGAGGACCTGATTCTTAGAGCGCACATCGAAACCCCAGGTGTGGTGGCATGTGCTTATAATTCCAACACCAGGGAGACAGAAATAGGTGGATCCCTCAGCCTGGCCAGCATCAGGCAAGTAGAAGACCCTGTCTCCAAAAAAAAAAAAAAAACCAAGGTGGGTAGAGTTTGAGGAGAGACATCAGAAGTTAACCTCCGCCTGCCCCCCCATACACACAGGGGTGGGGGAAGTGGAAAGGAGCTACCACATTCCCACTAATCCAGTTTGTAATGTTTCCTCATGTTTCCAGCATTCACTGTTTTATCTTCCTTTTAGCACATGTGATACATTACATATTTTGAACTTATTTGTACTTTCATTTGAGTTTCTGAGAGGGTTCATTTCTTTGAGAGCTTTCCCATATATGATTTTTTTTTCTTTTCTGTGAAGTGCTTCTATCCAACTTCTGGTCTAACCTCAGGTCACAGTGAGAAACCAATTAAGTTTGCACTTGTCATGCATTTCTTTTCTTTATATATTTCTCAGGGAAAAAATAGTAAACAGTATCTACCACATTCTCAAGAAAAGAACAGGGTCATATTTTCTCAAGATGCTGAGATCTAGACATTGAGAACCCCATGTGTTGTTCAAATCACATGGAGGGACTTTTGTTCACAGAGAATGATGACTACAGAATTCCTCAGCAGAGTACCAAAGACAGACTGCCGCCTCTGGGGCTAGCTAACAGGACCAGGCCAAGGCAGCTCTTGTTAGAAGGCTTCTGGGGACACTGCCATTGGAGGTGAGACCAGGGCTCACCTATGGACTTGTGCTGTTGACCTCCAGTGTACAGGAACCTCCATTCACAGCACATGTTTCACAATGCATCACTGCGATCTGTCTGCTAATAATCTGGACTGTGTGGGCACACGGTAACATTTACATCACCGCCAGGTCTCGTCATGAGGCAGCTACAAGGCCTCGCCTTTGATTGCTCCTTGAAAACACATATTTCAGATCACTGCTTTCTGCGTAGTGTGTTGGGTTTGTAGAACAAATTCTACTCTTCCTTCTGCTAGAACAACTTCTAAGCAAGAATCCAAGGTTGGTCTTTACCATCCCTTCTAAGCCCAGGAAGACGATATGCTCTTATATCCCAGCCTACCTCATTGTGTGGCAGGAGATGTTCTGTAGATTTTTAAATCCAGTACAGGACTCACGGTGGTAATGGTGAACAGGGCAAGAGTAGAGACAGAGTCACAGTGTCTACATGCATACAAATCCTACATTTCCTCTGAGGGGAAGAAGGCTCAACTCTGAGGAAGCCATCCTGAGGCCTAGCCAGCTCTACCTGTACTAGTGGTGAGATCCAGCTCTGCCGCTTCATTCTCCTTGTTTTCACATGGAAGGTTTAAAGGAGCGTGTCGAGTCCCTTGACCTGTTGAACAATTCTGAAGGGGGCGGGGTGAAGAACTGGGAAATGATAGCTATGAAATATAGACAGAGATGAAGAAAAAGGCAGCAACACAGGATAGCTTTGGAAGGGCTCTGAGTCAATACCACAGACGCTTGAGTGCATTACTCACAGCCTTTATATACCCAAAAGCAAGGGGGCAAAAAAACCTCCCCTTTCAAGACATCACAGTTCAAGGTACAAAGTATAGTCAAGAGGAAACACCTCCTTAGTACTCAAGACATCTGGTAACCACACCTTAAGGCAAAGCATCCTGTACATAGGCCTTGAGGTGTAAGATACCTGGTAGCCTCGCCTTTGGCCCAAACATCCTATTATGCAACTTTGTAGGGGAGAAAAAGCTCAGACTCTCTGACCTTGAGTCAAAATGAAAACACAAGCTAGGGGTTCTGTGGACCCACATGAGTGAAAATGAGTTCAAGCATTGTGAGAAATCTCCAGAGCCAAGTGCAGTCAACTGCATCATGACCCCTGCCGACTTCGCATTCTCCTGGGGCAGGAACTTAGACCAGTCCTCCATGAGGTGGAGAGCACTCCCCCTCATAAGGGTGGGAGGACCTTGAGATATTATAAATGTAGACTCTCTAGTGGTCAGGTGGTCCTAGCACTTGGGAAGCAGAGGTTCAAGGTCATCCTTGGCTATAGTGAGCTCCAGGTCAGCCAGAGATACAGACATAAGACCCTGCCTGGGGATTTTACCAGGAGCTCCTGTCATTGGGGAAAAGCTACTGCCTTGCAGCTCTGATCATCTATCACGGCAGTGTGGAGGAGTAAGACTCAGGGAGTGTGCCCAAAATCTCACCAAACAGAAGGTCCCTGTGTCACTTCTGAGTCCCTGCCGTAGCCATCAGTCTCTCTGACACATGACTCGTTTCAGTATTGCATCGCAACTGTTAGTTTTGTTGATCATATACTTATCTGTGGACTTCACCAGAATATGAGAAGGTGATGGTAGAAGTGTCCTATTCATCGCAGAACCAATGGTTTCTAAGACAGTGCCCACCACACAGTAGGCACCTAAAAAAACACTTAATGGAATTGGGCACATGAATGATGTGCTGCTACAAGTCCTCAGACAAGTGACAGAGACGCACATACAGAGGCAGCATGACACAGGGACCAGCAACATCTTCGGGATCTGGGATGATGTCTCTGCTCTGCAGTTCCAGCAAACACTCAACTCCATTCTGTTTCCGCTCCTATAAAGCCAATAAAAATGAAACAAGACACTATGGGATTTTTTTTTTTTATTCACAAACCACCATGTTCCTCGATGATTTTGCATACCTCCTGTCACAGAGTCCTGGGCTTCAATCACAGAGAACAAATGTAAGCTTGTCATAGAGCAGGGAGGGTGAAGTCAAGGCATGCGCTAAAATGTGGAGAGCTTCTGTCGTAGCCTCATTTCCAGCGATGAGCACATGACTCTGATCTCTCAACGCATTTCCCCATAAATCTTTCCCTCTCTTGATAGCCAGCCAGGAACTGCCCCCACTGTTAGCCTGTAGGTCCGTGTATCTGAGGTGGAGGTGGAGACGGGCTGGGATGGCCATGACACCTTTGAGAAGCTGTTGCAAAGCCCCTTCCTTTTGTTATTCACTTCTTCTCATTACCATACTAGCCGCATCCTGAGGAATGCGCCACATAATTTATAGACAAATTAAGACAGAGTAATCATCAGATAAGATTTTTGGACCCATAGAAGACAAATTGGCCCTGTAGAATAGAGAAATTGGAAAGGAAAGAGATGTTTGAGTCACAGGGCTCCATTCATGGTGGGACCTAAGTCAGATGCAGCCTGGAAGAGGCTAGCCCAGGGAGAGGCTAGCCCTGGTAGAGGCTAGCCCAGGGAGAGGTGGTTTCATCCGAGTCTGTGTCCTGTGTCTCTGGAAGAAACCCAGGGATGGGATCCATGTTTGAGTTCAGTATTACTTGCTGTTGCTTTTGTAGTCGTTCTCAGGTCAGGCTTACTGTGTCCAAAGTGAGTGACAATACCAGAATTGGCCTGGGTCCAAAGTGAGTGACAGCACCAGGATTGGCCATCGTGGAGAACATCATGGACATGCCCCTGCTCCTGGAGAATGTACCCACTCTTTATCCCCATTGCCTTAATAAAAAGTGGCAATAAACATCCTTTCTCTCAACTTCCAATCTGTCAACTTTGGGAAAGCACATGTAACTTATTTGCATGTTCCAAATCCTCCAGCATGATCCTCTAACAGAGTCCAGCTGGAACTCAGGGTAATTGGCCCTCTCCTAGTGGTAAAGATAGGAAATGGGAACTCACCCTGCAACCAAGCCTCAACACAAACAGAAGCAGAACCTGTGAGAGGGGCAGAGAAGAAAGAAGTGTGTCTGTTACCACAGGAGTCCTCATTCAGTCATCCATGAGATCTGGATCAGCCTGACGTGTCTGCTTTTGCTACTGGCTGACCCAGTGAGACAGAAAACCCCTCCCTCTCTTGCTTAAGTTAGTTAAAGTGCTGTCTGCTGCTTGGAACAGTGGATCCTTTAGGCTAAATCTGAATGCCTCCTGAGAATCCTTAACCAAGTCCTTGTGCTGAATTCAGTGCTGTCAACAAGAAGAAAGGGACGCAAACCAACTCCTGGACACCCACTGCCTGGCAGCACAGGAGCGGCCACACCCTCACTCCAGGAAGGAGCATTGCTTTTAGAAAATTGAATTTAATATCAGCACTTGGGAAGTGAAGGAAGAATCAGAAGTTCAAGGCTAGCCTCTGCTACATAGCAAGTCTGGGGAGCTGAGGTTATCACAGGAAGTAACCACGAGACCCCACATCCACTTCCTGCTGACCTTCTGCTGTGCTTGCTGCTCCCTGTGGTGCTGTGGACCAGAACACCTGCTCAGAAAGCCTGTCTGCAGAGACGGACTGGTTAGGCCCAATAAAACCCTTTGGGAATTGATACTTTCTCAGACCACTGGTTGCCACCAGCCCCAAAGCTAAGCATGTCATCAGATAACATCGAAGGCCTATAGAAAAGCTCCATCTGACTGTGACCACCTCTCCAGTGGACGCACCATGCTTTCTTTGTTCTGCGCAACCGTAAAACCTCATGAAACTCTTCCCATGGTAGCACATGGAACTCGGAGAACCCCGAATCTGTGCTCCCATAGTCATTCAAATTTGGCTCCAGAGTAAATTTTTTTATTCCCCTTAAGGGGAAAGTTGTTTCTTTTGGTTTTGTTTTAATATTATGTCTTATAAGACAATTCAGAAAAGGACAATTATACAGCTAATATAAATGATAGAAGTGATGCATGCTAACAAGGTAAGTTGAACCACCGAGTAAGGGACCCACTTCCCCAAAGGACCACCTAAACTGTAGCTTCCAAACTGGAATCTAGAAATCTTATTACCGCCTTTCAATCCTGCCCTGCCATGAGCCTAACCATACCATTTTTCCTGATACGAGCCTTCCTGCCTGCGCCTCTCCCAGTCTGTTCAGATCTGCCAACTGGAGGTGGGGATGAAGTCTTCAAAGACTCTCGAAATTTACTGGACCGAGAGTAATGTTTAACGAAGCATGTAATAAAACATGGAGGGATCAGCAAACCCAGCCACCCAAATCCAGCAGGCAAAGTGGGTCCAACACAAGCAGAAACGACTGGTTCTTTATCTGGGAACACCACTGCTGACGCGAGGCTGGAAGCAGGGAACGGGTTCCCAGGAAAGCTATGGAATGCTCTCCTCTAGGGGGTCTTTAAAAGAGTACACTTTTCTTAGTCTGAAAGTCTTTACATATGGTCTTCCTTGAGGTAGGATGGGGTCAGAGAGGAGCAGAGAGATGGCTCTGACCCTTGGCATCCTTCCCATGCCT
>NC_051068.1:15144975-15160975 GCF_004664715.2 Peromyscus leucopus | reverse complement strand
GGGCCACAATGATTTGGGGAGTCTTCTGGAATCAGTGTCAATTCAGAACTAGTATCCAATAGGCCCAGAAAGTCTGATTGTTTCCTTTCTAAGGTGTACGTTACCTTTGAAAATGCCAAAAAGCTAACAGTAAAACTTAATGTATTTTTAGCAAGGTCCTTCCTCAGGAGGACCTGGCCTCCCCCTCACTCAAGGGGTTCTGGGTCTGTAAACTTGCTCAAGTCTGGAAATTGGTTCATCAGCCAAGATTTCCTATTGCTGCAATCCAACATAGCTTTTCTTTCATCTGTTTGAGAATTTTTTCTGGTTTTCAAATCGAACAAAAACATAATAGGTTTCTTATCTATTTAATTGTTGGAAACGCCATGACTGATTAGCTAGTACCAGATATCCATATCAGTCATGCCATCATAAAATCACTCTGCCTGTGTTGCTCATTATGGGTTAGCCCATTATAGACATTACTTTGCCTGTTTTACCTATGAAAGCTACAGTCCTCTTGCCTTTAGCCATTCTGTGTGGCCACCTGGCCCTGCTATTTCAGGGCCCTATTAAGCACACCATATTTAATTCATCTGATTGAACAGCATTGTCTCTGTCCTGCTGGTGCAATGAGAAGAGCAATGTCAGGCTCTTTAAATGTGCTAGTACCTCCCTCACCATTTTGTGCCATACAGCGTTTGTGAATTAGCATGTCTTCTGGGCCTTCCAGTCGTAGAGGATTAGGTTTTACACAGTGTGCCCTCTCTTGCATTCCATTTTCCCTGAGCCTTAAAAATCCCTTCATCAACACTAAGCCAGGGGATATCAGGCATCTCCAGCTCCTTTCAGTAGGCCTTATAACAAACACTTCAGCCATCCATTCACACCAACTTGACACCTTAAGTGTGTGAGCTTTCATATTCAACCTAGCATCTCCATTCCATGGGCCAATATTGATAAGCTCAACATATGGCTAAGACTTCAATTAAGAATAGAAATAGCACATGGGTAGACAAGACCCATGTACTGTTTTTAATAGCGTGGTTGAAGCAAGTGCCTCCTTCTTGTACTTGCCTCTAACTGTCAATGTGTCCTTTGCTCCACCGTGAGGGATGGGCTTGCCTATTGGAGTGAGCCCGCTCCTGTAATATCAAATGAACACGCTCATACTCGGTCAACACTAGAGATGTCCCTTCTGCTTCACAGTTTATACAACTGCTGCTTTTAAGTGTCTGATTACTTAATGTTTACAAGCCAGTATTGCATGGTTTTTACTTTATATCTCCAATTTTCACCAAAATCATCTTTTCTTTTGTTTCTAGCAAAGATGCTTTTATTTGAGTCTGTGGAAACAGATCCCATGCACTTTCCTTTATACAGTTTCCTGCTTAACTCACATTGTATCTGACTTTTAGAAAGTGATTTAAAAAAAAGAAAAAAAGAAAGAAAACTGCTAGATGAATTCACAGCACTGTGTTTGGGATTTTTTACACTGAAGTCTGAAGATGAAACTTGGCAGCAATTTAGTTTTTTTTTTTTTAATTGTCCTTGTTATTTCTTTTCATGCCAAGATCTTCTTAGCAGAGAGGCCTGTCTCCCTTTCTGAAAGGACCTGGTAATTGGTTTCTGAGATTATTAACAATTGATTCATTTCTTGCCATTGTTAAGATCCCATTGTTAAAAGGTCAATAATTACTGCATCAGTTTGAGTCAGTTTTGGGGAAAGTGGTATATTTCTTTATAGTGAATGCACACTTAGCCTGGAGAATTTAAACAAATATATGACCTGTGTAAACACATTCATAAAGACAGAACATTTCATGACTTCGAAAAGTTCTCCTGCAGAGGCCCTGCCCTTGACCTCTGAGAACCTTTGTTCTATTGCTATTGCTATATGTAGTCTTGCTAGGCTTGGGTTTCATATAAACAAAATTATGCGGTGTGTTCTCCTTCAAGTGTGGATTCCTAATCACTGTCTGATATTTCTTTGTAATGCTGTACTTTAAATAGTTTTGTTGCTGAGTAGTAGTCCACTGAATGCATGTTCTAGAATGTTCTGTTTTTGTCTACTGTCCCATGCTTTTGTTTCTTATTATTCCTTTTATCTTGGGGATTATAACATAATTACATATTTCCTCCATACCCTCTCCCCCTCCAAACCATCCTATAATGGCCCTCTTCACTCTTTTTTAGATACATTGCCTTTTTTTTCATTACTCATTGATACATACCATACCATGTAACACTCAATATATGAATTATGGGATTACATATTGAATATAATATATATCTATTAACCAGTTGATATGCTCATCACCCCTCATCAAGGAAACTTCTCTTTGTAACAGAGACCATTTCAAAAAAGCACAACCAATCAAAATGCAGAATTGTGGAGCTCAGCCCACAACTCTAGCTCCTAAGACTCGGGGACCATTGTTAGAAGAGGGGGTGAAAAGACTGTAGGAAGCCCGAGGGACAGGAACTATGCTGTGAGTTTGTGGTTCCTAGTTATGTCAGAAGCTACACCCATGAAGTCTCACCAACATGACTACCTAAAGATGACCTACACTATGCATAATAGCCTGTATGGAGGAAGCCAAAGAGGCCCCAACCTACACAGTGTCTCCATGTTCTGACAGTTACAAACCATTGCATGAAACTTTTTTTTTTTTTCACAAGGTCTCTGTGTGCTTATGTCATTTTTAGTGGATAAGTCGCTGAAAGCAGAATTGTTGGGTCATGGAATAGGTGAGTAACAAACTTGGCAAAAGACGCCCATGAACTTCTCCAAACTGGTTTTTATTACTTTAAATTTCACAAGAAGTCCGTGAGTTCTGTAAGCATTATCAAATGACACATCCATCTATTCTCAGCAGTGGGTCTGTATGGAGTTATCAAGCTTTTCAGCTTTAGCGGAATATACTAAAAGCATGTCTCCCTGTGATACCGACTTGTGTTTCTGGGCTGGTTAGTGCTTGTCCCTGTCACCAGCTAGTCACCTGGAGAGAGAATCTCAACTGAGGAATTGCCTAGATCAGGTTGGCCTGTGGGCACGTGTGTGGAAACATTTTCTTAATTAATAATTGATGTGGGAGAGTCCAGCCATGATTGACATCCTTGGGTAGGTGGTCTGGGTTATAAAAGAAAGCAGGCTGAGCAAGCTGTGGGGAAGCCAGTAAGCAGCATTGCAATGTGGTTGGTTCTTCAGTTCCTGCCTTGAGCTCCTGTTCAGCTTCCCTCAATGACAGACTACAGCCTGTAAGATGAAGAAGCCTTTCTCTCCCAAGTGGGTTTGGTCAGGGATTTTTTTTTTTACCACAGCAACAGGAAACAAACTAATACAGTGTCCGTGATGATTAGTGATTTTATTGAGCACATTCTTGTGTGGGTGTTTATCATTTGTTAATCTTCTGTAGCATAAATCAAAAGAGTCTTATTAATAAAAACAAACCTGGAGCCAAGTATTGGGGTGAACTGGAAGATCAGAGAGACAGAACAAGCCACAGCTAACCTCACCTGGACAACTTCTTAGCTGGTCTTGTTTCCTCAGACTGGAAGCTTCTGTGTCCTCATTCTCAATAGCTCTCAGCTGAATTGCTGCTGGAAAGCCTGAATGCTTAACCAGTCAAATACTTCTAGTTTCTGGTCCTCACACTTTATATACCTTTCTGCTTTCTACCATCACTCCCTGGGATTAAAGGCTTGCTTTCTGAGATTAAAGGCATGAGTCACCATGCTTGGCTGTATCCTTGAACAGATGGATTTCTGCCTCTGGAATGCTAGGATTAAAGGTGTGTGCTACCACTGCCTATCCTAAGTATCTAGTGGCTTTTCTGTTCTCTGACCCCAGATAAGTTTATTAGGCTACACAATATTTTGGGGAACGCGATACCACCACAATCTTCTATGGCATATCAATCTTTTTTTCAGCTATACTTTAAAAATTTTTTATTCATTTTATATACCAACCACAGTTCCTCTCCCTCCCTCCTCCCACTTACCCCATATCACCACCCTACCCTACCGCATCAAGGCTGAGCAAGACATCCCACCATAGGGAATGGGCTCCAAAAAGCTAGCTTGTGCACCAGGCATAGATCCTGGTCCCATAGCTAGGAACCCCACAAACAGAGCAAGCTACACAATGGTCACTCACATGTAGAGGGTCTAGTTTAGTCCCATGCAGGCTCCCCAGCTGTTAGTCCAGAGTCCATGAGGTCCCACAAGCTTGGGTCAGCTGTCTCTGTGGGTTTTTCCATCATGATCTTGACCTCCCCTTGTTCATGTAATCCCTCCTCCCTCTCTTTGACTGGACTCCTGGAGCTGGGCCAGTGCTTGGCTTGTGTGGATCTCTGCATCTGCTTCCATCAGTTACTGCATGGAGACCCTATGATGACAATTAGGGTAGTCACCAATCTGATTAGAGGGGAAGACCAGTTCAGTACCTTCTCCACTATTGCTAAGAGTCTTAGCTGGGGTCATCCTTGTGGATTCCTGTGAACTTCCTAGAACCAGGTTTTCTCCCTAACCCCATAATGGCTCCCTCTATCAAGATATCTCTTTCATTGCTCTCCCACTCTCCCCTAACTCAACTATCCCATTTCCTCATGTTCTCATCCTCCACTCCCTCCTCTCTATCCCCTTCCCCATGCCTAGTTTACCCAGGAGATCTCATCTATTTCCCCTTCCAGGGTGATCCATGTGTCTCTCTTAGGTCCTCCTTGTTACCTAGCTTCTCTGGAGCTGTGAATTGCAGCCAGGTTATCCTTTGCTTTTCATGTAATACCTACTTTTGAGTGAGTACATACATACCATTTTGTCTTTCTGGGTCTGGGTTACCTTACTCAGGATAATTTTTTTTTTCTAGTTCCATCCATTTGCCTATGAATTTCATAATGTCATTGTTTTTTACAGCTGAGTAATACTCCATTGTGTAAATGTACAATTTTTTTCTTTATCCATTCTTTGCTTGAGGGGTATCTAAGTTGTTTCTAGATCACCATCCCCAACTTCAAGCTCTACTATAGAGCTATAATAATAAAAAACAGTTTGGTATTGGCATAAAAACAGACATGTGGATCAATGGAATCAATCAAAACACCCTGAAATAAATCCACACACCTATTAACATCTGATTTTTGACAAAGAAGCCAAAAATATACAATAGAAAAAAGAAAGCATCTTCAACAAATGGTGCTGGCATAATTGAATGGTGGCATGTAGAACAATACAAATAGATCCATATCTCTCACCCTGCCCAAAACTCAAGTCCAAGTGGATGAAAGACCTCAACATAAACCAAGTTACATTGAACCATATAGAAGAAAATGTGGGAAGTAGCCTTGAATGCATTGGCACAGGAGACCACTTCCTAAATATAACACCAGTAGCCCAGACACTGAGATTGACAATTAATAAATGGGACCTCCTGAAACTGAAAAGCTTCTGCAAGGCAACGGACCCTGTCAATAAGACAAAATGACAGCCTACATAATGGGAAAAGACCTTCACCAACCCCACATCTGAAGAGGGCTGAGCTCTAAAATATATAAAGAACTCAAGAAACTAGACATCAAAATACTGAACAATCCAATTAAAAAATGGGTACAGATCTAAACAGAAATTCACAACAGAAGAATCTCAAATGGCCGAAAGCCATTTAAGGAATTGCTCAACATCCTTAGTCATCAGGGAAATGCAAATCAAAATGACTCTGAGATACCATCTTACTTACACCTGTCAGAATGACTAAACCACTGATGACAGCTTATGTTGGAGAGGATGTGGAGTAAGGGGAACACTCCTCCACTGCTGTTGGGAGTGCAAACTTGTACAGCCACTTTGGAAATCTGTATGATGATTTCTCAGAAAATTGAGAATCAATCTACCTCAAGACCCAGTGACACCACTCTTGGGCATATACCCAAAGGATGCTCAATCATACCACAAAGACACTTGCTCAAATGTGTTCATAACAGCATTATTCATAATAGCCAGAACCTGGAAACAACCTAGATCCCCCTCAACTTCAACTGAAGAATGGCATATCAATCTTTACCCATTTCAAATTTTGATTGTCTTTTTTCTCTTGATTTTAGTTCTTTGTATTTTATGTATGCACCTCTATGGTTAGAAATATATATAGCAGTCATATTCTTTTGGCTTATGACTTGTTCTTTACAATCTTAATTATGCCTTTTGATGTGTATAAGTTCTTAATTTTGCTGCTGTACATTTCATCAAATTTGTTATATTGGTGCTTTTGTGTCTTAAGGAACCTTTTCTGTCCCAAGACAGTCAATATATCCTCCACTGTGTTCTGTTAGATTTGTAATGTTGGCTTTTACATCTGGGTGTACTATCCATCTTGAATTGTATTACTGCTGTTTTTTTTCCCACACTGTTGGAAAATCATGGTTCTTTTTTTTTTCATGGTACTTACTTGGAACAATCCTTCTCTAATGAAAATCTGGTCTGTTCCCATATTTATATCAAATCAGAATGAGACTCCAAATTCCTTGTGACAGTCTCACTGCTTTTAAGACCCTCTGTCATCCGACTGCTGATCTCTTCCTCCCTCATTTAACTTCATTTCTCACTTGTCTCTTGTCTGTGGGCAGCCAATTACATTGGTCTCACCCCCATTTCCCAAGCCCTTGCCCAGACTCCTTCCTGAATCTGAACACTGGTCTGATGTCCCATTAATTCAGTGGTTCTCAACCTTTCTGATGCTGTGACCCTTTAATACAGTTCCTCATGTTGTGATGACTCCCTCCCCTCACCATACAATTTTTTTGCTACTTCATAACTGTAAGTTTGCTACTATTATGAATCATAATGTAAATATCTGATATGCAGCATAGCTGATTTGTGGCCCTGTGGGGTCATTACCCACAGGTTGAGAACAACTGCCTTAGTTTATTTACTCCATTTAGACCTACATTTAGATGTCCTCACCTCAGAAAAAAACTTCACTGTCCACCTTAGAACAACACCTTCACTCTGTCTTTTCCTTTCTTGATGTCATAGTTAGCTTTAGTTGTCAAATACAAACCTAGAGTCACCTGAGAAGAGGGGACCTCAGCTGAAGCATTGCCCAGATCAGATGTGCCTCAGGACACGTCTGTGAGGCAGTTTCTTGATTCTAATTGACATAGAAGGGCCAGGCCACTGTGACATCCCTAGGCAGGTAAGCTGGGCTACAGAAGAGAGCTGAGCAATCCAGAAGCAAGTTCTTCACTGTTTCTGCTTCAAGCTCCTGCCCAACTGTAGCTGCCCTCACTTTCCTCAACAATGGACCCTAACTGTATGCTGGGGTAATCTCTCTCCTCCTTGCCATTGGTCACGGTGTTTATCACAACAGCAGAAATCAAAGTAGGACAGAAAATGGTACTGAGGAGTTGAGTAGTACCAGGAAGAACCTGACCGCGTTGTTTTCAGGACGAACGTGGACGACTTTGGACTAGAAAAGCAGTTGAACTCCATAGTAGAGCTTGATGGGCTGTTCTAGTGGGAGCCCAGAAGACAGGGCTGAGAATAGTATGTATTGTAGAGGCCTGGCTCAGGAGTTTCAGAGGGTAACATAGATTTTCTTAGTAACTGGCTGGAGGCTCTTAATGTGCTATGCTGGCAGAGGCTCTGGCTACTTTCTGCCTGTGTCCTAAGCACTTTCACTAGCCTAAACTAAAAGTAAAAAACTAATTTTCCTTAGTGGAGGGAATTTCAAGATAACATAACATTGGGTTTGTGGCATGGTTGTTACTGATCACCCTTATGCAATTTACAGTGAAAAGGAGCAAGCAGGGCAGAAAAACACAAAATGTACAGTTTAGAGAGAGAAAGAGAAAATACCAGGACCTCAATGTTCCAGTCAAAACACGTGCTGAGGCTGACTGTTAAAGAGAGCAGAGAGATGTCTCAGTGGTTAAGGACTGACTGCTTTGCAGAGGACCCAGATGCAGTTCCCAGCACCCACATGTGGCTTATAACCATCTGTGGTTCCAATTCCAGGACTCCAACACCTGCTTCTGTTCTTCACACCAGGTACACATGTGGTGTATATACATACATATAGGTAAAATGCTCACACTCATTTAAAAAAAAAAAAAACTTCAAAAGGAAGAGGCCTCCTGCTCTGCACTGGAACAATCAATCGGAAGGGTATCTTCAACTCAGGGAAGGACCCCCACCCAGCTAAGCTTCCAACTTGTGAAAGAAGAAATCCTAAGAGGTCACTCACTCCTAGAAAGCAGTTGTTTTCAACATAGAAAAGCTGCTGATGATGTGGGACGAAGAGGACAAAGGTCAATCCCGAGTATCCCAGCACCAAATGTGACAGCTTCCGAAGCAGAAAGGATGGAAGAGTGGGGGGTTGGGCATTCTTCCTCCACAGTGTTAGAGAAGTGCTGGGGCAGAAAGCTGCTGTGAGAAAGCCTTTCAGAGCACTGGGCGAAAGCAAAGACTGGGTTGTGGTGGAAAGTCCCAATGAGTTCGAGATGCCAGAGCTGTGAGATTTATGCCAGGGAGAGAGGCATGGAGTAGAACCAAGTTAAGCGAGATGATGTATGTTCAGACAGCAAAGCTGGAAGGCCAGAGCTATCTAAGCCCCTTTAAACTGAGCCCAAGGACCATACATGTAGCTAAAGGATTTAGTATTTGCCCTGCTGGGTTTGTTCCAATATGTCGTCATTACACCCCCGCTCCGCCCTTTTGGAATGGGAATGTTTATTCCATACTATTGTATATTTATATGTAACACTGGTTTTGGTTTTATAGGGAGTCACATTTAAGAATTACCTTGTGCTGCGGCGGTAGGTGGCGCACGCCTTTAATCCCAGCACTCGGGAGGCAGAGGCAGGCGGATCTCTGTGAGTTCGAGGCCAGCCTGGGCTACCAAGTGAGTTCCAGGAAAGGCGCAAAGCTACACAGAGAAACCCTGTCTCGAAAAACCAAAAAAAAAAAAAAAAGATTACCTTGAGTCTCAGAGGAGACTTTGGACCTTGGCCCTGAGAACAGTGTTGAAACTCCCTAAAACTATGAAGACAATTAAAATTTGACTAATTGCATTTTGCATCATGAGAGAGCCATGAGCCTATAGGAGCAGGAGTGGAATATGTTGCTTTGAATGAAAGATGCCCCCATAAACTCCTATATGTGAATAATTGGTCCTCAGTTGGTGTGCTGTTTGAGGAGATTATGCAACTTTTAGGACATAGAGGTTTGCTGAAGGAAGTATGCCACTGGACAGGTATTGAGACTTTATAGCCCTGGGTCTACTTTGAGTTCACTTTATGTAATCTAGATCACAGCAAGTGTATATAAGTATACTCATTGATGCTCATACAACAACCAGATTACTTTGACAACCATTCCTCAGAATGAATCCTGTGGAGAGGTGACTTCACTTTCAGTCATGGAACTCTCAGCGTGCTACTTACCTTCACATTTGTAAAGGGGCTTCCATAATGGCCTCTACATTGTGACTGATGATGTAACATGCACAACATGGTGGGGAAGCAGCAGCTATAGGAACCACCTAAAAAAAATTTTTTTAACCCACATCACCCATGTCTTTCACTTCTTGAGAAGTAGTTCTTCCTGAGATATGTATAAGACCACTATCAGCTCTTTAGGGACATACACAAAGATTCACAGCAAGATATGTCTCCAAACATAAAAAGATGTAGACTTCTCATCTCTCACTCCAGAGCCAATGTGTTTTTGTTCCATTAGTATCCTGCATTCAGATTTTTTTTTCTTTTTTGAGATAGCATCTCTGTATAGCTCAGGATGGCCTTGAACTTGTTATGTAGCTGAGAATGACCTTGAACTCCTGAGTCTCCTGTCTCAGCCTTCCTAGTTCTGGGAGGTGCATACCTCCATGCCTGGTTTATGCTGGGTTTGGAACTCAAGGTTTCCCACATGCTAGGTAAGCACTCTCCCAACCAAGTCACATCCCCATCTCTAGCTCGAGTTTCACCGTGTCTTTGAAGTTCTTCTTGTCTTTGTGCATGAGGACACCATCCTGTCAACTGATGCCCACATTCCCTCCCAGCTAAAACCTCCCTCTGTTTTAGTGATGGCAAGATTAGACAGGGTTTTAGGAATTATGGATTTCCATTGCAAAGCTGCTACCTCAGAAGCAAATCTGTGGCAGATGGTAGAAAGCTGGACATCTCAAAAGTGGAGATTTTCTGTCTTCAGCAGGAAGCTCTGTTGAAAGTACAAATTATTGACAAACCCAAAGAATGCAGGGCTCTACAGATGCCTCTGATCTGAAAATGAGGAAATATCTAAAGCCAGCTGTGGTGAATCACACCTGCAATCTCTCACTTCTTGGGAGACTGAGGCAGGAGGATTGCTATGAGTTTAAGAATAGCCTGAGTTAGAGAGACTGTGTCTCAAAAACAAAAATGAAAGCAAAAAGAAAAAAGAAAAAAAACACAGTTATGTGGTCATTGCCAGTGATTCTTTAGTTTCCTTTTCAAAACCCAACTACTGGAGACCACCAGCCTTTGCTCCTTGGCAATCTTTTCCACATTGTAGGGGGTGGGGTTGAGGTGGAGGAGTAGGGAGAATCGTGGTCTCAATGAGCATCAGGCAGTGTCTACCACACAGATGGTCGGGATGGCACAGTTCATGCCATGGCAGGCCTTGGGTCTGGAAAGCCCTAGGGGTGTGTTGGGAAAAGTTCAAATCTGTCCCTTTAGAAGTGACTTAGAGGGACATGGGAGAACAAGTAGAAGGAAGGCCTCTGCAGCCCTCCAAGGTGGCATGCTCACCTCTGCTTCCCCAGTGGCTGCCACAAGCACACAAGGGGAAACTGGACTGAAAATTTGCCTTGAGTGAGCTGAGTACTTGCCTGGGTGCTCAACTCCATCTTGAGTCAGTATTTTCACATTCATCATCTCATTTCCTTTTTAAATAGAAAGCCATGTGCACTATTTTGAGAGCTAGAAGTGATTCCTCACCTAATGAACAAGGATTCCCTACAATGCTTGCATGTCATCATTATCTGTTCCTCTGCTAAGTGCCCAGGACATTGTTTCTCCAGAGGTAGGATAGATTGGTTTCTTACTTCTCCAGCCTCAGTTTCCCTGTCTAAAGCATGTCTTCATTCTTGTGTAGAGGTGTTGCTAACCTAGTTAAGATTAGCGAGGATACAAACCCCATCCCTAGCACACAAAGAGATGCTGTCCCTGTCATTCTTACCAACCCCATTGACTGCTAGAAAATCAAAACCTCTTGATTGTTTCTTTATTTAATTTAGATAGGTCTCTGCATCCGATTTTGGTTTAAGAATACAAACTTGGGTTTTTTATAGTTATCTCCTGAAAGTAAAATGCTTAATATCTCACCTCCATAGCTCCCCTTCCAGGACTGTCCCCAGATACCAAGCGTTGCTTAGCCAGGCCCACTGGAGTCAGGGAAGCCAAGAGCAGGGTCCCCATGCAGATCTGAAGGACTCATGTGTTCAGCTTTCTGTCTTCCTGGCTAGAGAAGAGCTCAGCCAGCTCTGGAGGTGGAGGTGCTCCCAGCATAAGGGTGCAGAAAGGGGTGTGTGCCACCCTGGGGAGGAAAACAGCTCAGCCTTGGGCCGGCAGCTCAATGAGGGACTGTGAGCAATTAGAGATTCATTACAGTCCCACAGTTTGTATCATGGCTCTGGGTCAGCACCGGGTCACTGCACATGGCAAACTTAGGGAGCTGCCTCTATAGCACTGACGCCAGCCTGCGGTGCTGTGTGGGGCACGGCGGCCAGCATGCGGAGCCAGCGTGGCGGGCAGGTGCACTGGGGAGGAGGGAAGGAGGGGACTGGAGGTGGGGGCACAGGGATGCAGATTGCTGCCTGGCCGGCTGCAAACAGACAGAACACAGCCCTGAGGGCAACACCAGCTCCCCGCTGCCTCCCAGCCACTTCCCAATCAGCCTTCCAGACCTGCATGTCCCAGAGACTCCCATGTCACCCACAAGTCCAATCTCAAAACATAATTGGGGCGTGACATAGAGGAAGGCCATTTGAAAACAAACAAAAACAGGTGTCATCCTCGATCACATCATCGCAGAAGAGAAAGGGGATTTTACACCAACTAACGCAAGAAGGACAAAATCTCAGGGTAAATGACAGTCATCTAAATTTAATTAATTTAGCTCACCAACTTGTGATTGTTTTTCTCATTACCATGAAGACTTGGGAAAACTCTCTGCTTGGCTTCAAGCTTGTCCCTGATGACTTTTTCTACAGTGGCAGAATGAAAAACACAGTTATGTAGACAATATTTTTAAATTTTTACTTGATTATTAAAAAATATTGAAGTAAATAAAAACATCACACATCAAAATTAACCAGACCCAAAGCCTAGAAAACTTAGTGAACTTGCATACAGTTAACTGCATTCAAAACAAAAGCTTTACATTAAGTTTTAGACTTTCAGGGGAGTGTATTTTATGGGCTTATATACCAACAAAATCCATGACAGTTAGACGAGAGAAACATTAAGCTTTGTATATACAAACTTGAATCCACTGCCTGCATTCTCTCCTTCTCATTCCCTATACTTAGCCTTTTTGTTCCTTTCTTCGTGGGATATGGCACCTACATGTGTACTTGCTTACACAGATACACACATTGTTGGCTAGATTCTGCATGTCAATCTGCATGCACTTTACATCCTTCTGTGAGACTATTGGCAGAGATGAAATAACATATGCTGTGAACTCTAGTAAGAAAATTAGCTTCCATTCTCTTTATTCCATCTCTAATCACCCCTTCTAGTCCTGTCAGAAGAGAGAAAAGACAGAAAGGGCAAGAAGAGAAAGGAAGTTCCCTGGGAAGCCATGTGGTTAGGACGCTTCTCCAAGCTGTGTGAGAATGTTCTGAGGCTTTAAGAGGTGTCATTCACCGAGTTTTCCTGGTAAAGTGACATAGCTGTGATGATTGTCTTACCTGATCTTTGTTTGTGAAGGGCCTTAGCATTTATAACGTCACTTAAATCTCCCTGTCATTGTCCTACATTACCAGCATCACCAGGAAACTGAAGGTAAGATGGCCCAGCTTTACATGAGCAGCAGACTGTGGAGAGAGGATGCAGCCTGCATTGTCTTTTTGCCAGATTCCAAGTTCTTTCACTTCACTGAGGAATAAGGGGAAATGGAAGTATCTTCACTGTTTCTCCCAGGCTCATTCCATTTCCGAACCAAAATCATTACATTGTGGGAGAGTCCTCTAAAGAACCAGAAGTTTAAATGAGGCTAGCCCCCCAAAATGAAAAGCCATATCGTGCTTCAAGCCGCTCTGGTTACCGAGCATTGGTCTTCTCCAACAGATACAGTTGAGGCCATATGGTCATATTCAAAGAACCTGCTCCTATGGGTGGCTGGGCTGTTCAAAGGCTGAAAGCCTTCCCTTACAGAACAAAAGTGCAGTACCTTGCCTGTAGCCAACGTTGTATTTGTAATATTAGATTTTCTCCACTTTAAAGGGCATCTTTGTACTGCATTTCGTTCCACCAAATTAACTAATTTCACTGAACACTAATTTGTCTCATTCAAGCAGCTAGAAGTGGTGAGCAGGAGCCTGTGGGCCAAGGAGACTGTGGTTTGGGGAGACAGGTGGCCTGTGTGGCCCACGGCTGCAGGTGGCCCTGGTACTGCAGAGGCTGAGGGGCCGCAGGAGGACTTACAACCTTCCCGGCACTAGAGACACCTTCTGTCCATGACATCTGTCCCAGACCTGGCTGGCCCTCATCTAGCACAGCATGTGTCCCTGACACAGTCTCGTCACTAGCAGAAAGGGAGTTCCCAAGACAAGCATTGGTTTTAGGGGTTAGTAGCAAAGATTCTTCTGTCCCTCTCCTTTGAAACCATGGAGGACTTTGTGCCCTGCTTTGCCACAAAGGAGAGACCAGTTCTGAGTGGACTGGAACTGGTAATTTCTTTCATCTTAAAATTGTTGAAAATGGAAAGAATTGCTTAATTTACTATTTTTCTGTGCTAAATATGCAAGTGGGTCTCATTTGCTGATTAATAGAGTGAAGATATGATCCCAATTAACTCTTAACTCTGGAATTAAAAGCAATCCCTCATATAAATTCAAGTAAGTGTTGAGTCTGAGTTAATAGGAACAGGACTACGGTCAGTTCGGGGTCACTGGTGGAAACTAGTGAAGGTTACATTAAAATGTACTATTTTTGCAATTTTGGGGGATGCTTAAACTATTACAAAATCAAAGTGCTCTATTATTTTTAGCATTTCATGTAGCTCTCTCCTGGTAAGCTAAGAAACAAGGAAGAAATCCAAAGCAGGAATGGATAAGTGCCTCACAGTGTACCTCGTTCCAGAATCAGGTGGGCTGCGCTCTGTGCTGTTTTGGCTCTAGATAGTTCTGTAATCTTTTTTAAAAATGCCTGTGCTTGAAACCATCTGCTTTCTACTTTGTTTCTATATTCTTCTTTCTTAGATATCCTGTTTGTTGTGCATATTTCATTCCACTAAACTTCATCCATTCATTCATTCATTTACATTGTCTCATTCATTCAGCAAACATTCACAGTGTCTAACCTGTGGAAGACCCACAGACTACTGAGCTGGATCTCTCAAAGAATCATGTCCAGGCCCCATGGAGATATACACATAAGCAGACAAATACTTTAAACGTTAAAACAAGCTTATCAAAGTAAGAAAATGGGCGGCTGGGTTGGAGGAGAAAGGGGACACAAGATGGGGAAGGGAAGGAAGGGTTATTTCACTGAGATCTTAGGACATTAAGAGAAATGGCAGACCAAGGGAGCAAGGGGGGGGCCCACAGCCTGAAGCTGCAGGTGTCTGTCAGGTGCCTCTGAGGGGAGGGGTGGGGCAGGAAGGAGGAGGAGGCTCAGGTGGGAAAAAGACTGCAGTGGGGGAGTCGTCAGGGTGCTAGGTTTAGTAGTAACCAGTGGTGGGAACTCACTCAAAAATACCACAGTCAGTATGACATTGCCGAAAGGAAATGAATGACTCAGTCTAGGAGGACCAGCCATGGGGGGCGACTGTTGAAGCTACAAAGATCACCAAGACAGGCTGGGGTTTTAAGAGTGGCGACAAGGGTTTTCCTATGGCGTTGGGCTTGAAGACCTCTATGACTTCCTGACGGAAATTCTCGTAACATTGACACAATCGGCTTACCACAATGTAGGGATTCCAACTTCCTGACCAAAACTTGGCACAGACCAAACAACACATTTTGTTGTATTTCTGGGTGTCCCAAGGGGGAAGGGGGAAAACATGGCAGGCAGCTAAGAGGAACATAAGGCTGTGCGGCATTCTGCAATCAACTCCAAGTGGCAGTGAGCGGACGCTTGCCCGGCCCCTTAACCCTGGAGAGCTCATGTGTCAAGCACCCAATTTTAAATTTGTATCCCATCGAGTGGCTCTTCTGCACAGCCCTCCTTTTAAGGAAATGTATCTTTTCTTTCTAGAAATCCTAGCGGCTCCCCACAAGGAAGATTCTGTGTTGATTAAGCCCTAGAACCCGACCACAACATAATTGGGATGTTAAAAATGCACTCTTAAAAAATGAGTTCATATTTGTAAAAATGAAATAGAGGCAAGGAATAGAGAAAATTTATTTAGGTAATAGCTGGAGCTCGGGCTCTGGGAGAACCTCTCCTGGTCTCTATTGCGTTTTTCAAAGGAAGGATTCTCTGACAGCCAATGTGCTGGAGAGTGTTGGAAAGTGTGACCTGGAAAAATAAGACTTGACTGTCTGATTTTTTCTGGCTCGGTGGGGTAGTCTGGGGGATGATGAAACGCCTTCTCTCTTATAGACTTCTCAGTGTGTCTCTCTCGTGTTAAATACTGTTGCTACGTGGAGAGAAGGAGAGGATGCAATTTGACAGCCTTTCCCCAACTTCGGTCCCCAACTTCTCTGACCACAGAATCCCCACACCACCACCACCACCACCACCACCACCACCACCACCATCTGTTTCTATGCTTTAGAGACAAGATCAATTTAGACTCAGGCCTATGGCCCAGGCTG